>NW_025335268.1:33454091-33457577 GCF_004798865.1 Varanus komodoensis | reverse complement strand
TCATGAGAATACGATGGTCATAGCAAACACTCTTTTCCAACAACCCAAGAGACGACTCTACACATGGACATCACCAGATGGTCAACACAGAAATCAGATTGACTATGTGCTCTGCAGCCAAAGATGGAGAAGCTCTATACAGTCAGTAAAAACTAGACCAGGAGCTGACTGTGGCTCAGATCATGAGCTTCTTGTTGCAACATTTAGGCTTAAGTTGAAGAATGTAGGGAAAAGCAGTAGCCCACTCAGGTATGACCTAAATCATATCCCTGATGCATATACAGTAGAGGTGACAAATTTAAGAAATTAGATCTGATAGACAGAGTGCCTGAAGAACTATGGAAGACGGTTAGCAACATTGTACATGAGGTAGCAACTAAAACCATCCCAAAGAAAAAGAAATGCAAGAAAGCACAATGGCTGTCTGAGGAAGCTTTAGAAATAGCTGAGGAAAGAAGGGAAGCAAAAGGCAAGGGAGAAAGAGAAAGATACACCCAATTGAATGCAGAATTTCAGAGAATAGTGAGAAGAGATAAGAATGCCTTCTTAAATGAACAGTGCAAAGAAATAGATGAAAACAATAGAATAGGAAGGACCAGAGATCTCTCCAAAAAAATTGGAGATATGAAGGGAACGTTTCATGCAAAGATGGGCATGATAAAGGACCAAAATGGCAGGGACCTAACAGAGGCAGAAGAGATTAAGAAGAAGTGGCAAGATTACACAGAGGAACTATACAGGAAAGAGCTTAACATCCCCGATAACCACGATGGGGTGGTCACTGACCTCGAGCCAGACATCCTGGAATGTGTGAAGTCAAATGGGCCTTAGGAATTCTGAGCAACAACAAAGCTAATGGAGGTGACAGTATTCCAGCTGAGCTATTCAAAATCTTAAAAGACGATGCAGTAAAAGTGCTACACTCAATATGCCAGCAAATTTGGAAAACTCAACAGTGGCCACAGGATTGGAAAAGTTCGGTTTACATTCCGATCCCAAAGAAGGGCAATGCGAAAGAATGTTCAAACTACCGCACCATTGCTCTCATTTCACATGCCAGCAAAGTTATGCTCAAAATCCTACAAGCTAGGCTCCAGCAGTATGTGGACCAAGAACTACCAGAAGTACAGGCAGGATTTCAAAGAGCCAGAGGAACTAGATATCAAATTGCCAACTTACACTGGATCATGGAGAAAGCTAGGGAGTTCCAGAAAAACATCTACTTCTGCTTCATTGACTATGCTAAGGCCTTTGATTGTGTGAATCACAACCAATTGTGGCAAGTTCTTAAAGAGATGGGAGTACCTGACCATCTTATTTGTCTCTTGAGAAACCTATATGCGGGTCAAGAAGCAACAGTGAGAACTGAACACGGAACCACTGATTGGTTCAAAATTGAGAAAGAAGTTCCGCAAGGCTGTATACTGTCGCCCTGCCTAGTTAACTTATATGCAGAGCACATCATGAGAAAGGTTGGGCTAGATGAATCACCAGTTGGAATTAAGATTGCTGGGAGAAACATCAACAACCTCAGATATGCAGATGATACCACTCTCATGGCAGAAAGTGAAGAGGAACTAAAGAGCCTCTTGATGCGGGTGAAGGAGGAGAGCGCAAAAGTTCGCTTGAAACTCAACATTAAGAAAGCCAAGATCATGGCATCCGGTCCTCTCACTTCCTGGCAAATAGATGGGGAAGAAATGGAGGTAGTGACAGTTTTTATTTTCCTGGGCTCCAAGATCACCGCAGATGGGGAGTGCAGCCAAGAAATTAAAAGATGCTTGCTCCTGGGGAGGAAAGCTATGGCAAATCTAGACAGCATACTAAAAAGCAGAGACATCACCCTGCCAACAAAAGTGCGTATAGTCAAGGCTATGGTTTTCCCAGTTGCAATGTATGGCTGTCAAAGCTGGACCATAAGGAAGGCTGAGCACCGAAGAATTGAGGCCTTTGAATTGTGGTGCTAGAGGAGACTCCTGCGAGTCCCTTGGACTACAAGGTGATCAAACCGGTCGGTCCTAGAGGAGACCAACCCTGACTGCTCTTTAGAAGGCCAGATCCTGAAGGTGAAACTCAAATACTTTGGCCACCTAATGAGAAGGAAGGACTCCCTGGAGAAGAGCCTAATGCTGGGAACAATAGATGGCAAAAGAAGTGGACGGCAGAGGATGAGGTGGCTAGATGGAGTCACTGGAGCAGTTGGTGTGAGCTTAAGTGGACTCTGGGGGATGGTGGAGGACAGGAAGGCCTGGAGGAATGTTGCCCATGGGGTCGCGATGGGTCGGACACGACTTCGCGACTAACAACAACAACAAGCCTCACTGACCATCTGCATTCAGAGCACCTGTGCCACTGTGGCCAAGCTATCAGCTGAAGCTGGAAAAAGGCACCCTGAGCTGCCGTGGCCACTGGGGACTCCAGATCTTGGAACAATGAACTATGAACCTTATCTTTCTAAGGGGGTGCAGTCTCAACTGATATTGGACCATACAGTTCAGCAGGAAAGGGAACCAGAATGGGTCTGGTCTGGTTTAATGAGTGTAAGCCACTCTGACATCCAGGGTCAGCATAGGTGATCCCTCTGGATTAATTTCTTAAAGACTCTGATGAGTTACTCCTGCTTTTCTCTCTCTGCCCAGCAGGTGAAAGATTTCCATGCCTCAATTACTATAGAAAAGATAGTAACAAGAATAGATCATGATACATCTGACAGTCAAGAGTACATGAATTTTCATTTCAGTTTTAGCTTACTACCATACTTAGAAGCTGCAAAGGCATTGGGATACAAGTCATGATTCTTGGCCCCAGCTACTTGTCACCGTGAAAGGACTGCTTCCCTAGTTCCTTAGCCTGAATTTCCAATGGCCAATGCTCTCTTCTACTGCAAAATTCCTTTGTGCACCTGAGGCTCGAACAGAGCACTTTGTGGAGGTTCTATGTGCCATGATCTAAGGGATGCCCAATTGTTCCTAACAGTGCTTTGTCATTAACTTCAACTGGGGCCCTAAGTAAATACTGATTTAATAAGAGTAGACATGTTAAAATAGTGCTTTAAACACTACTGGGATCTTTCCAGCTGGACCTTCAATAGATTCCTAAAATATATTCCTGCATTTATTACTAAAATAGCCTACATAAATAAGATTACACATTAAAAGTTTTGGATCTCCTCAAAGTTTTGGTGTTAGGCACCCAACATCTCTACAATAGTGATACCCAGGAAATCACATATCACACTGCTTCAAAATCTCTTAATTCGATCTATCATAAGCCTCAGAACAGCTCTGTTTTGTCAGACATATGTTTTATCACATAATACACCAGGATTTATTATGTCTGAGCTGAATAATTTTCAGAAAGAGAAGATCAGTTGACAACTAAGGATTTCATATACTTTAAGGGGCAATGTAAATGATAATATTCTTCCAGAGGAAAATGGACCATTTTCAGTGAAAGATCAGGTGCATCACTGACCTCTACAGAAAA